>NW_028181456.1:207500-215000 GCF_964211825.1 Aythya ferina
ACTCTGAAGAGCTGTGTAAGAAGAGGGGCTGGTCATGAGCTGGGTTGGAGCAGAACGACCAAGTAGCACAAGGTGACTATGAAAGGTGTCCGTCTTGCTTTGCAGGTGCCGTGGCAGGCTCTCCACAGAAGTGGATAAGGATATGAGATAAGGCCAGAGAGCGACAAGGAGCGGCACGTGCAGGGATGGTTTTGAAGCGCTGCGGTGGCTTACTCTTCTGTTCATCAGGTGCCACACGCAAGGTGGGTTGTAACATCAGTCGTTATATTTGCATGAAAGCAGTTCACTTGAACGCCACAGTGCATCTGAGTAGGGTGTTCTAGCAGAACAAGCTTGTCTGGCACAGCGGTGCCTGATGGCAGTGTGTTTCCTCAGGTGAAGAGGTGCCTGAAGCCCCATCCTATCTAGCCTGCACACAATTATCTGAGAATGAAAGCTGCTTTCCAGTAATTCAGAAAGCCAAGTTACGTCTCAGCCTTGAGCATCTCGGGCTTTTGGGCCTGTCTGTAACATTTGGCACCAGCACTAATACTTTTTTTGGCATATGTTTAGCGTTTGGGGCCTGTGTCTGGGATTTGGGCCCTGTCTCGAACCACTGGGGCTTTGTCCTGGGTTTTGGAGCCTGCCTCTAGAGTTCAGGGCCTGTGATTAGGCTTTTGGGGTCTGTGTCTGGGGGCCGGTATCTGGGGGCAAGGGGGGAGCTGCTTGTAGACCCTAGGGGCCAGCATTGAGGGGGTTGGGAGCTGACTCTACACCTTTGGGGCCTGCTTCTGGGGGCGGGGGGGGGTTGAGACCTGCATCTGGGGGAGGGGTGGGAGCTCTTTGTATTCCTTTGGAGCCTGTGTCGGGGGGGTGGGGGAGGGACGGGAGGGTTGGTTGGGAGGTGCTTGTACACTGTTGGAGCCTGGGTTGAGGGAGGAGGTTTGGAGCTGCTTCTACACCTTTGGGCCTGGCATCGGGGGTAGGGGGTTGGGTGCTGGTTGTAGGGGCCTGTGTTTGGGGGGGGGGCTTGGGACCTGCGTCTGGGGGAGGGGTGGGAGCTGCTTGTACACCTTTGGGGCCTGCATGTGTGGGGGGTCAGGGCCTGTGTCTAGCGGTCTGGGAACTGCTTGTACAATGTAGGAATCTGTTTCTGCAGGGTGGCTGGGAGCTGTTTGTACAACTTCGGGGCCAGCATCTGGGGGTGGCTGGGAGCTGCCTGTACACTGTAGGGGCCTGTGTTTAGGGGGGCTTGGAGGCCTCCCTCGGGGGGGGGGGAAGGTTGGGAGCTGCTTGTATAGGGCCTGCCTGGCAGGGGTTGGGAGCTGCTTGTAGAATTTGGGTCGCTGTGTCTGGGGGGGGGGTTGGGGCCTGTGTCTCAGGGGTGTTGGGAACTGGTTGTACACCTTTGGGTCCTGTCTCAGGGGGGGAGCTACTTGTACACTTTTGGGGTCTGTATTTGAGGGGGGTTGGGAGCTGCTTGTGCACTTTTGGACCTATGTTTAGGGGGGTTGGGAGGCTGCTCATGCATTCTAGGTTCCTCCCTTTTGAGAAGGGTTGGGGTCTGCATCTGTGGGTGGTTGGGAGCTGCTTGTACACTATAGGGGCCATGGTCTTGGAGGGGGGTCTGGGCTGTTTACACACCTTTGTGGCCTGTGTTTGGGGGGGGGGGGGTGGGCCTGTGCCTGGGGGAGTTGGGAGGTGCTTGTTCACTCTAGGAGCCTCCATTTGGGGGTCTTTGGGGCCTCCCTTTGAGGGGGAGGGAGTTGGGAGTTGGTTGTACACCTCCGCATCCCATGTCTTGGGGGGGGTGGGGGGAGTGGGACCGGTCTCTGAAGGGGCGGGTTGTGAGCTGCTTGTACACCTGTGTCGGGGGGAGGGTAGGGGGGGTGGCGGGGGTCGGGCCCGGGTCTTGGGCCAGTGTCTGGGTGGAGTCCAGTTCTTGGGAGGGGGTGGTGGGGTAGGAGCTGCTTGTGGGCAGTTGGGGTCTGCATCTGGGTGTGGTTGGTGCCTGCTTCTGTTGGCAGTTTGGGGCCTGCTTGTAGACTTGTGCAGCCTGGGTTTGGGGGCTTTTCTGTAACGTTTGGGGTCTGCATTTTTGCTTTGGGATGCATCTTGAGCTTTTGAGGCCTAGCAGTAGCATTTGGGGCCTGCATCTGGGGCTTTTCTGTAGCATTTTGGTTGCGTATTTGTGATTTGGGGCCTGTATCCAGGGTTTTGCCTTTTTTGTAGTTTCCATCTTTGTGTGTGTGTGTTTCGTTGTTGGTTGTCTGGGGTTAGGGGCAGGTTGGGGTTTGGATTAAGGTCAGTGTCATTAGCGTTAGGGGGTTGATAATAAGGGTTAGGGTTGTGGTTAGAGTTGTTAGGTTTAAGGGGAATAAGGACTTCAGGGTAAGGGGATCAAGGTTGTGGGAATAAAAATGTTGTTTTTGCGCAGTTACATCCTGTAGAGGGAAGGAAGGTGGTATTGAGGTACGCTTGCAGTGATAAGACAGCTTAACAGTGTGAAATGAGTTCATCTGATTCGTGTCAATATGGAACAATGCTAGGGCCGCATGATATGATGAAAAGTCTGAGAAAACCAGAGTGGTTAATGTATATAGTTCTTGTATCTTGCAAAGGAATGGTCCAGCAATTCGGGTCAATAGGGGATAAGAGAACAAAGGGGTTTCAGAATAACTGCTAACTATTACAACTGTTGCATGGGACACTATGCAAGTGTCTGCCATCCAGCCAAGATGGACAAAGGAGAAGGACAAGAGAAAAGCCTGGGAGGAAGACTACGAGCCTTCAGTACGAGCGGCCCCCAGAGGGACCACCGGAGACTGATAACGCCTGCACCAGTGGGAGGGTTTGGATTCTGGGAACTAATTAGAATAACCCTGCCTTTTGTAGAAGTAGTAATGAATATGTATTAGCCTAGCAGCATAAAAACCAGCCGCCTGATGTAACTTGTGTGCGTCTTGGTGGAGCAGAGACTCCTGGCGCACCCAGCGCTGCTTGCTTACCTCTATTCAATTAATAAATTGTAAATTTCAATTGCAATCCTATTTGGGACCCAGTCATTTATTACAAGCGGGCGCTCGTCCGGGAGGGCTTTGGTTCCTGATTTCTGGTTTGATCTAGGAGAGGCACCCCCACCATTTGGTGGCTGCTGTTTGAGTCAGGTCGGAACTAATGGCATCTTGAACCTGAATAAAGGTAAGCAAAGTTTCTGATTCTTTTTTTCAGCTCCCTTGCCAGCTGCAGCACTATATTTTGCCCGTAACTGTGTGTGTGAAGATCCGAACGAAGATGACGGAGTCGTAAGCATTTAAAGCGTATACCGTTCGGTTGGGTGGGGTTCGGTTGCCTGTGTGTGTAAGAGTGTGACTGAGATGGAACTTAGTTCCGAAGCAATTGTGGAAGTCTTCTAACCGCGGTTCCAATCTCCCGCGAGGGACTTGGCCGGTGAAGGACCGAAGGGATTCCTATAGGATTTGTGGGTGTGTGATAGGTCCTCGACCCCCTGCAAGACACTCTTACTAAGGTAACCAAGGGCTGTGGGAATTGCCAGAGTAAAATTCCTAGATGGGTCAGACAAAATCGAAGACCAGAGACCGGAAGAAAGGGAGCAAATTACCAGTCATACCACCAGAAAGTCCATTAGGAATAACGATTCGAAATTGGAATGATAGGGACCCCAGAAAAGGAAAAAGTAAATTAAAAATGGTCCAGTATTGTGTGACAGAATGGCCAAAGGAGCCTTTAAGACTACATGTCTTTTGGCCTGTTTTTGGATCCTTCAAAGACTGGATTTGCCAGGCCTTAAATATCCATGTTAATTCAAAGGAACCTTTTAGCCAGGAAGAAAGTGATTATGCAGGATTATGGATCAGGAGGACTTCACGTCCTTTTCTAGCCTCAATATTTACACTAAAAGCAGGTAAGAAATTTGAAGAACAAGAAGAACATGAAAAAGAAAAAGAAGATAAACGTGAGCCGTTGGATAAGCTACCACCTCCATATCCTAACAATCCACTCCCGGCGGCTCCCCCTCCGGTGGCTGTGGTATCGCCACCAGTACCACCGTTGCCCCAGCTTCCACCACCAACAGCACCAGAATTAGACCGACCTCCGGCCGCATGCAGGAGAAGTAGGACGGACGTATCTGAGAGGGCTTCTCTATATCCCTTAAGGGAGGTAACTGGTGTATAACTGGTGCGCGTCTTGGTGGAGCAGAGACTCCCGGCGTACCCAGCACTGTTTGCTTACCTCTATTCATTCAGTGAATTGTAAACTTTGATTGTAATCCTATTTGGGACTTTTATTTATTATAACAGACAAGCTTGTAAAACGCAGACAACCAGAATCCTTACAGCAATTAGGTAGAAATCACGGCGTAAGAAACATTACCACCTCAAAGAGTAAAAACCTCAAAAGAAATGTGACTTGTAACAGGCCAGCAGCTGTGTATTTTCTGTGAAGCACCAGCTAGATTATGAACCTTGAATAGCACAGTTAAAGGGGAAACAGGGGAGGGTCCCGGTCCTCGGCAGAAAAAAAAAGTGTATAAACTGTGTATGGAATTAGTAGGCACCCTCCTGCTTGTGGGACACCCGCCATTGTAATCTCGAATAATAATGCTACTGTACTGAGATCCTCGACTCAGCCTATGCTATTTGCTACAGATTGATTCAGGGTTTTAAGGTTTCAGGGATTGGGCACTAGGGTTGGGTTTCAGGGTAAGGGGTTTCAGGGTTTATGTTTAGGATTTTAAGGTTTTTAGGGTTGGAGTTTTAACGGTTAGGGTTTTAAGGATTTGGGGGTTAGGGTTTTAAGGGTTTCAGGGTTAGCGTGTTAGGGTATTAGAGTTTTTTGGGTTGTAGTGTTGATATGTTTTTTAGGGTTAGAGTCTTAAGGTTTTATTTTTGGTCAGTTATTTACGGTTAGGGTTTTAAGATCTTTTTTTTTTTTTTTTTTTTTTCAGGTTAGGTTCTCCAGGTCCAGGGTTTTGAGTATCCTAATTTTGGGGGTTTGGATTTTGAGCATCTTAATTTTGGGGGTTAGGCTTTTGTGTGCCCTAATTTTTTGGGATAGGCTTTCAAGCATCCTAAGTAGTTGGGTTAGGGTTTTGAGCATCTTAATGTTTCCAGGATAGGGTTTGGAGCATCCTAAGTTTTCGGGAAAGGGTTTTGAGCATCTTTATGTTTCCAGGATAGGGTTTTGAGCGTCCTAAGTTTTCGGGAAAGGGTTTGGAGAGTCCTAAGTTTTTGGAATAGGGTTTGGAGAGTCCTAAGTTTTCTGGATAGAGTTTGGAGCATCCTAATGTTTTCGGGATAGGGTTTTGAGCGTCCAAAGTGTTATAAGTTGCCCCCTTAATTAATTTTCAGAGAGCATTGTATTAATCATAGAAAGGAATTTATTGAGTGAGCAAACATCAAGCAAAACAGCACTGGGCGGCCGGGGAGTCTCAGCTCCGCCAACGGCACGCACCTCACCCCCGCCAAGGTCCCTTTTTATTTATATTTTGCTAATTCCGGGATTACGCAGCACATCCTGGTATATTCTGCAACTGCGCGCACTGTTGCTAGGGGGTCGTCTCTGTCCCTCTGGTGGTCGTGACGATGAAGGCCGAAGTCTTCCTCGGCGTTGTGGTTCAACTTCTTTTATTATTTGGTCATGTTGGCCCAGCGTTAGACAGGAAGGCATGTATGTCGATACACTACTTTAGCAACTTATCAGGAGATGGTTACATGAGCTTTGCAACAGTGTCTTTGAACAAAAGAGGCAACTGAGATGCAGAAGGAGAATGGGTTGGGGGGTCTATTTTTTGTTACGTTAAGCAAAAGAATTTTCATAGTGTCTAGGCAAGCATTATGCAGCTCCTTACTTCAGCAGGGAGCTTTTGCAACTCCCGCTCCTCAAACAGAACTCCTTGTTTTTATAATACAAAAGACAATGAACAAACATTTATGGTGTATTACCCTCAGTTTTTCGGTTAGGGTTTTTTGCGTCTTAATGTTTTGGGGTTAGGGTTTGGAGCGCCCTAAGTTTTTGGGCTAGGGCTTTGAGCATTCCTAACGTTTTGGGTTGGGTTTGGGTTTTGAGCATCCTAAGATTTTGGGTTGGGAGTTTTAGGCATAGGTCTTCAGGGGTTTAGTGTGGTAAATAGTTTGGGTTAGGTCTGTAGGGGTTTCGAGGTTTTTTGGATGTTAGGGCTTGAGGCTTTTTTTGTAAGGGCGGTGAGGGTTCCAGTGAGTGCTGGTAAATGCAGTTCTCGAGCACTCGGCCTGTGATTGGCCATGCTGGCTGTGCGGGGAATGCTGGTAGGTGTAGTTTTCCGGCACTGGGAGGCCATGTTGTGTGCCCAGAGCATGCCG
This sequence comes from Aythya ferina, assembly GCF_964211825.1. Taxonomy (NCBI): domain Eukaryota; kingdom Metazoa; phylum Chordata; class Aves; order Anseriformes; family Anatidae; genus Aythya; species Aythya ferina. The sequence continues at coordinate 213,842 of NW_028181456.1, forward strand.
GGAGATGTAGTTCTTGTACTCCAGACTTCCGGGAGGCCATGTTGCGTACCCAGAGTATACCGGGAAATGTAGTTTTCGGATTCGGGACTTCCGGGAGGCCATGTTGAATGCCCAGAGCATACCGGGAGATGTAGTTCTCGGGAACTAGGGTTAGGGGCTAGGGCTGGGGCTAGAGTTAAGGTTTCGGGTGAGGGTTGGGGTTGGGGGTTATTGTTAGGCTTAGAGGGTTAGGGTTAGGCTTAGAGGGTTATGGTTAGGGATAGGTTAGGGGTAGGTTTAGAGGGTTAGGGTTAGGGTTAGGGGTTAGGGTTAGGGTTAGGGTTAGGGGTTAGGGTTATTAGCGTTAGGGTTAGGGTTAGGGTTAGGGTTACGGTTAGGGTTAGGTTAGGGTTAAAGTTAGGGTTACGGTTAGGGTTAGGGTTGGGTTATGTTCAGGGTTAGGGTTAGGGTTAGGGTTAGGGTTAGGGTTAGGGGTCGGGTTAGGGTTAGGGTTCGTATTCTGGTTAGGGTTAGGGATAGGTTTAGGTTTAGTGTTAGGGTTAGTGTTATGTTAGGGTTAGGGTTAGGGTTCTGGCAGGGTTAGGGTTAGGTTAGGGTTAGGGTTAGCTTTAGGGTTAGGGTTAGGATTAGGGTTAGGGTTAGGGTTAGGGTTAGGGTTAGAGGGTTTAGGCTAGGGTTAGGGTTAGCGTTAGGGTTAGGGTTAGGGTTAGGGCTAGGGTTAGATCCACCATTAGGGTTAGGGTTAGGGTTAGGGGTTAGGGTTAGGGTTAGGGGTTAGGGTTATTAGCGTTAGGGTTAGGGTTAGGGTTAGGGTTAGGTTAGGGTTAAAGTTAGGGTTACGGTTAGGGTTAGGGTTGGGTTATGTTCAGGGTTAGGGTTAGGGTTAGGGTTAGGGTTAGAGTTAGGGGTCGGGTTAGGGTTAGGGTTCGTATTCTGGTTAGGGTTAGGGATAGGTTTAGGTTTAGTGTTAGGGTTAGTGTTATGTTAGGGTTAGGGTTAGGGTTCTGGCAGGGTTATGTTAGGTTAGGGTTAGGGTTAGCTTTAGGGTTAGGGTTAGGATTAGGGTTAGGGTTAGGGTTAGAGGGTTTAGGCTAGGGTTAGGGTTAGCGTTAGGGATAGGGTTAGGGTTAGGGTTAAGGGTTAGGGTTAGGGTTAGGGG